>NC_084619.1:23303230-23345730 GCF_033978795.1 Nerophis ophidion
TTAAACACAATTGTATACACGTACATATCAGTATGTGGAATTCAATTATGGAATGGATTGAGCAAGGAATTCAAACAAAGCACTAATATGATTCACTTTTAGAAACTTTTTGTTCTTCTTTGTTCTTTGTTATTTAGTACTTATTGACTTACTAAGACAAAATAATGACTTACTGTAAATAAGCGTTTGCAATAAGCATTTGAAAAAAAGAGTTAAAAGTGGGGCAACATGCTGACCTATGCTCAACTCATCATGCTTAACTTATTACAGCATTTGGGAAGCCTGTAGTTGATTTGTATTATGTAAATGTTATAATTTTATCTACATGTGATAGCAAGGACCCTGCCATTCAAAACTAGGCTGCTACATTACTAATAATTAATGTAACTATAGCTGAAAAAAATAGTACAGTAGCAATAGGAGAGATTATTCATCCCTGAACACCATGGAGTTCATGTAGGATTTATGATGCAGTTACATTATCATATCAACTATCACAGACAGAAACTCTTCATTTAACATAATGTAGTTTGCTGCTTTAACACAGAAAAAGGTAAAGTGAAAAAACTTACTTGTTAACTGTAGGTCAATAATGCTTGTCTTTCTCTCAGACAGACAAGGCTTTGCTGTCAGTAACACACACACACTTGTACGTACGCATGCACACACCGCAAAATGAGCTAACGTTACGCTAAAAGCCAATTAGCCTTCCCCTCAAGAACTGCGAGCGCTGCTTATTCTTCTAGAATGTCAACGGGCTCATAATGATGTTACTACTAGTTGACTAGGAGGTGTTTATTATAATTTGGGGAGAGTCAGCTGCATAATGCTCACCGGCTAAACACCTTTCTGCTAACAAACACCGTCTCTGCTCTCTGCCTGCCTCTGCCGTGAGCACTGACTACATGTGCTCTGAATACTCACTACTGATTGGCTGTTACTGATCTGAATACGCACTGCTGATTGGCTGTTAAATGCGCTCTGAATACGCACTGCTGATTGACTGTTATATGCGCACTGAATACGCACTGCTGATTGGCTGTTAGCGCTCTGCGGAAAACCCTGAATCATGATAGACATGTTGAACTGTTTAAAAATAAAAAAGGATTATCCATCCATCCATTTTCAATATTTATGTATTTAATATTTGTTAGTTTACTTATGGTTTATTTATTTAGTCACTGTTTTGTTCCAGAAAACAAATAAATAGAATAAAACAGCTATAATAGGAAAGACTTAAATGAGCTCTGCTTCTTCCTACGCTTTTTCAGGCATGCTGTAAGTAAAAAACTGGAAATATTTGATGCACTACACGGTAATTTTATTTTATGCATGTTCAAAAGAAACTGAAACTGAACTGAATATATATTAAGGGTTGCACAGTATACACCGTATAAATTAAATACATTAGATCTTTTAATGCCATCGACTTGGGCTGCATGATTAATCGACATCGAATCGACTTTGAGGTTTTATTTAGTGCGGTAAATAACTGCAAGGGGCTGAAGTTGTTTTTCTTTTTCTTCCGTACCAGCATTTGAGTGATAGACATGTTCGCCAATCGGAATTGTTGAGCCTTGCATTTGTTTGTCTCCCGCTTCAAACCAGAAGAAAGATGTCTTTCTTTGTGCGTTCTCAGCATCTGAGTGTTTTTATTTAACAGTGGAATTAACTGAACAGAAGGACCCCTTTTTTCAGTCATTCACAATCTTTGTTATGGCTAGAGAGGGACTAGAGAGTCGTCCCGCCACTGTAAAGTGCCACAAAGTAACACGAATTGGGAAGAAAAATATAAGATTACTAAGCTAAATGTCTCGTTGTGGGAATATTTCAACTTCAATTTGGATGGGCGATATGATGGACGTTAGCTGCAAGCTCGCAGCAAACGTCCCTCCACAATGGGAAGACATTTCTAAATCAGTCATCCTCACTTTCATGGTGGCAAATCTTACATTTTATCATTATCTCTGGAGGATGAGGATGGGCTCAACATGCTACATTACACATCATAGGAGGAGACAAGAAGCCAGGCTAACGCTAAAGCTAGAGTGTAACCGTTACGGTCCATACAAATATCGACAGTAACAAAACCATGAATAATAACACTATATAGTTATTACAGTAAATAGATCAATATTTTTTATCTCAAAATCGCTCCTCATTTTTTTTATTGTTTGCAAACTCTGGATATAATTCCCTGCACTCAAGAGGGATTTAAAAGCACAAACAAAAGGATATAAATTAGAGCCAATAGTTTTTGCCTAATTGTTTAGTTATTTTGCACTCTTGACTTTTACTTAATGTAATACAAGGAATTAAGAGGCTAATGTGAATATGTAACTGGTATTGTTGCACCACCACTCTGCGGTTTTGTCTGATTTTAATTATGATCAAAAATGTAATCATTCAACAATCTTGAAAATTTGAGTTGTCAGTGTCAGCATTGGTACAACCAATGCTGCCCCTGTAACTTAGTATTGTGATACCCAAATTTGTAATATTATATAAAACTAATAAAGTAGTCAAACAGAAAAACAAGTGCTTAGCATATTTTAACAGAAGAACAATGTTACAACAGAAAGTAACTGGATATTAACAGTAAATTAGCAAGTAGATGAATAGTTTTGAGAATGTAATACAACCGGAAATGGAGCAATATGTTACTGTATAGCAGCCTAATTGGGAGCCTTTGTAAAACGTTTTAAAGTAGTTTTACAAACCCCGTTTCCATATGAGTTGGGAAATTGTGTTAGATGTAAATATAAATGGAATACAATGATTTGCAAATCCTTTTCAACCCATATTTATTTGAATGCACTACAAAGACAAGGTATTTGATGTTCAAACTCATTAACTTTTTTTTTTTTTGCAAATAATAATTTACTTAGAATTTCATGGCTGCAACACGTGCCAAAGTAGTTGGGAAAGGGCATGTTCACCACTGTGTTACTTCATCTTTTCTTTACTCAATAAACGTTTGGGAACTGAGGAAACTAATTGTTGAAGCTTTGAAAGTGGAGTTATTTCCCATTCTTCATTTATGTAGAGCTTCAGTCGTTCAACAGTCCCAGGGTCTCCGTTGTCGTATTTTACGCTTCATAATGCGCCACACATTTTCGATGGGAGACAGGTCTGGCGAGCCAGGAAAGTACCCACACTCTTTTTTTACGAAGCCACGCTGTTGTAACACGTGCTGAATGTGGCTTGGAAATGTCTTGCTGAAATAAGCAAGGGCATCCATGAGAAAGACGGCTCTTAGATGGAAGCATATGTTGTTCCAAACCCTGTATGTACCTTTCAGCATTAATGGTGCCTTCACAGATGTTTAAGTTACCCATGCCTTGGGCACTAATGCACCCCCATACCATCACAGATGCTGGCTTTTGACCTTTGCGTCGATAACAGTCTGAATGGTTCGCTTCCCCTTTGGTCAGGATGACACGATGTCGAATATTTCCAAAAACAATTTGAAATGTGGATTTGTCAGACCACAAAACACTTTTCCACTTTGCATCAGTCCATCTTAGATGATCTCGGGCCCAGAGAAGCCGGCAGCGTTTCTGAATGTTGTTGATAAATGGATTTCGCTTTGCATAGTAGAGTTTTAACTTGCACTTAAAGATGTAGCGACAAACTGTATTTAGTGACAGTGGTTTTCTGAAGTGTTCCTGAGCCCATGTGGTGATATCCTTTTAGAGGTTGATGTCGGTTTTTGATACAGTGCCGTCTAAGGGATCGAAGGTCACGGTCATTCAATGTTGGTTTCCGGCCATGCCGCTTACGTGGAGTGATTTCTCTAGATTCTCTGAACCTTTTGATGATATTATGGACCGTAGATGTTGAAATCCCTAAATTTCTTGCAATTACACTTTGAGAAACATTGTTCTTAAACTGTTTGACTATTTGCTCACGCAGTAGTGGACAAAGGGGTGTACCCCGCCCCATCCTTTTTGGGAAGCTGTTTTTATACCCAATCATGGCACCCACCTATTCCAAATTTACCTGCATACCTGTGGGATGTTCCAAATAGGTGTTTGATGAGCATTCTTCAACTTTATCAGTATTTATTGCCACCTTTCCCAACTTCTTTGTCACGTGTTGCTGGCATTAAATTCTAAAGTTAGTGATTATTTGCAAAAAAAAAAAAAAGTTTTATTAGTTTGAACATCAAAAATGTTGTCTTTGTTGCATATTCAAATGAATATGGGTTGAAAATGATTTGCAAATCATTGTATTTCGTTTATATTTACATCTAACACAATTTCCCAACTCAAATGGAAACAGGGTTTGTACTATAACATTACATCGTTACAGCAGAGGCTGCAATGTATATTGCGGTGCAGATTTTAGACCATATCGCCCATCCTAATAATAGTTAGGGCTGCAGTCATCAATTTTGTTCGTCATTGTTGGCTAGAAAGGAACTCCAGAGGCTCTGACATAGGCCTCTGTACGCTGTGAGCATTTTAGGGGTCCAATGAGTCTGTCCCTCATCAGTGTGTCGGCAGGAAATCAATGATTTTAGGGATCGAGTAATATATCGGACAAAACACCTTTTTATATCCTTGCGATAACCTTATTTTTTTCTAATAAATGTACATCATCAACATTAAAATTGCATTTTTAACATGTCATTAATAAAGATTTTAAAATGTTTGCTGCCACACAGAGGACAGCACATATACCACCGCTCTCATGTGCACTCATTGGAGCAGCTGTGCAGAAAGTATATGAGCGTTTTCCAAGTTCCAGTAACTCCATTTGGTCAGGATTTCATTATTTGTATTAATTTATATTAATTACACTTATTGAATGGTTAATCAAAGTTTAATAATAGTTAATACTGTAAATTCCGGACAATAAGCCGCTACTTTTTTCCTAGGTTTTGAACGCTGTAAAACGGTGCGGCTAATTTATGGATTTTTCTTTGCTGACAGCCAACTCTAAAATAAATGTTTTATAAAAAAAATAGGCAAATACACTAAATACATGTGTTATTGTATGTGCTATGATGCCACCTCGTGGATGAGTTTGCTTACTGCAGGTGCTGCAATGGCTTCATTGCTCTTCTGTTTGGATTTTTTTTCAGGTAGAAGACCAAAGTACATTTGCCGTTTGGTCTTCTACCTGTCCATAGCGTTTTACATGGCATTAGCTACTATGCTAACACGTGTACGATTATTTTTGTCAGACTCTGTATTATTAACTTACAGAGGCATTCTTTTTGTATTATTTCAGTTTTGTTAATTGACCAAAACATCCCTGTGGACTTATTGAGTCTGTTTAGTTGATTGGAAAGCTAGCTTCCACAGCTAGTGTTTCCAGGTTGATGACTTCTGTTTTGTTTGATCAGCCGTTTTACTGCTGTGTTACAGTGACCGTTTAGGAAAAACTAAGGTATGTAAGTAAACATATAGAAAATGCTTCTGTGTAGGGCTGGGCGATATATTGATATATACGATATATCGATATATATGATATATCGCGGGTTTGTTTTTGTGCGATATAGAAAATGACTATATCGTAATATTCGAGTATACGTTCTCACATACGTGTCCGCCCTTGCAGAGCAGAGAGGTTTCATACTGGGCTACGTTAGCTGCTAACGTAGCCGTACGAGAGAAAGAAGGTGCGGATCTGGTAACAAATGAAGGGAGACTTAATTCCCATTAAAAACAGCAGGGTTTCCATCGTCTGGCGGTGGTTCGGCTTCAGGTGGGAATATGTCGAACAGACAACCGTATTTTGTCAAGCTTGGGGGGAAAAAGCGTTGCTATAAAAAGTAGCATTACTGCTAATATGTAGCATCATTTGAAAAGTCACTCGCTAGAGAATGAAGAGAAGTTCATAACCTTAGTAACATACCACATAGTGAAGGACAAATACTATTTGATTTCCTACTATGCAGCTCATTTTTATTTGACACTTAAAATGTCTCTGAGAATCTTGCACTTTATGTGTGGGAAATGACTTGAATGTTCGTGCCATTGCTTAATAAGTTTAATAAATACACTTTTGGTCAATTGACTTAGTTGTAATTTCCCTCTCTGCATGAAAGTTTAAAAGTAGCATATATGAATGCAGTATGAAGAAAAAGGTTTGAATGTAGACACATATAATCATCATACTGCAGTGATTATATGCATCAAGTGTTCATTCAAGGCCAAGGCAAAATATCTTAATATGTATCGTATATCGCGATATGGCCTAAATATTGCGATATTAAAAAAAAGGCAATATCGCCCAGCCCTATAAGTGATTTCACAACCACTTATAGTCTGGTGTTCTAATATAAGGAAAATATGTATTCCTCTAAAAATTAGTGGGTGCAGCTTATATCCCAGTTTGCTCTATAGTCTGGAAAATACGTTAGTTGATTATTCTATCTGAAAAACGAATTTGAACTTTTTTTTTTGTCTACTTGAAAAAATAGCTTCACTTGTATTATATAGTCATGTTTAGGAAGTCCAAATACAGGAAAAAGCCAAAAAGTAATTTATTTGTTGATAATTAAGACATCACTAAATTGGCCACAGATAATTTGAAGTAAGATCAATTCTATATAAAGGGGAATGCATTTTTACTTCTATGACAAGTGTTCGATCAGTGGTTCTCAAACTTTTATCACCAAGTACCACTTCAGAAAACACTTGTACCACCATAATGACCAACATTCAACTAAAGTAGCGTAGCAGGCCCAAGTGTTCATTTAAAACAAGGCAGATGTTTTGTCCAATAAGTACATTTAATATTTTCGGCCACTGTAACATTACACACAGTTTGAACAGAACAATGTTTGAATATAGGAGAATATAATGGTGTACCCCGCATATAGCCCGAATGCAGCTGAGATAAGCTCCAGCCACCCCCTGCCCCCCACATCCACCCTTCCCGCAAACCCGAAAGGGACAAGCTGTAGAAAATAGATGGATGGATAATCTGTACTTTAATCAAGTGATTATTTGGCGTACTACTATATGGCGCGCCGTGTACCACTAGTGGTGCACGTATAACAGTTTGAGACTTAGTGTTCGATTATGCTGGTGGGTCCGTAATGAAAACTGCTTTTTACTTCTGCCAGGATTTCACGTGTATTTTGGGGTTTGCCTGTTTACTAATTATTTAGTAATAAATATATACTGTATTTTTTGGATTATAGGGTGCATCGTTATAAGGCGCATTAAAGGGGTCAAATGATTTTTTTAAATATACATTTAAAACACTTGCTTGTCGTCTACATAACATGTAATGGTGGTTCTTTGGTCAAAATGTTGCGCAGATTGTTTTACAGACCATCTTACCAAAGATGTGCTAAAATATTTTGACAGATTTAATGTTCTATATTCGCAATGAAACATCAAAGTTTTTGACTTGCCTGCTAGCAACATCTTGATACCACACGGTTCTCCTATGTGCGACTGCCATTTACTGGTAATACTTATTACACCATGTGTCAAATAAAATTGACGAGGTCGGTAAGCACAACCAGAATTAATCCGTACAGTAGTTGCACAAGGCTATAAGGCGCACTGTCAGTTTTTGATACAATTAAAGGTTTTTGAGTGTGCCATATAGTCTGAAAATACGGTACATATATTTCTAGTGTGGATGACTAATAAAAGGGTTCACTCCATTTATTTCATTCTGCTATAGAACCAGCTGTGTACACCAATGCAAAGATTAAACTATTTTGCAGCATGTTTGGAAAAGACAGATACAAACAAACGTGCACAGATTTATCTATTTCATTTACACTTTGATTTGCTGGGGTTTGTTTGTATCTGTCGCTTCCAAACATGCTGCAAAAGAGTTTAATCTTTGCAAGCAACATAGCTCAAAAACTATTGGGTGGATATTGATTAAACTTCAAGGAAATATTTGAAATGGAGTAACGAAGACGTGATTACAGTGTAAAAGGGGATCCAGATCACCGCCTGCATTTAAGATTTTTTTCTATCGTTTTTTTACTCTACGGAAATGGGGCCTGCTGGAGGTCTGAGTGCTTTTGTAGTTAATATAGCTACCCGTTGCCATCATATCTAATCTGTTTGGCTGCACTCTTTGATGGATTCTAAAAAATGGTTTTGTTTCACATTTTCGCCACGGTGCAGCAATATGTGTCCAAGCCTTACATCATTTACGTGATTCCCAAGCATTTTTTTTGTGAGTTTCATTTGTCTCTATCTTTTGTGCATTGTTTAGGAAAAATGTATTTAAAGTTTAGAAAAGTGGTGGAGCGAAAGTGGTGTAAATTCATAGTGGCGTAGCTCCCACACCTCCATGTTCAGGCAAGTTTTAAGTCGTGCAAGAGATGGGTGTGTTGAAGATCGACCTTGAAAAGGAATTTGCCAAGAACACATTAAACGTTGCGCACCATGACAACAACCCACCTCAGTGGTGTATTTATCTTTTAGCCAAAGTGGGAAGTTTCTGTGTTAGGTGCAGGTCGGTATACCCTTAGGGGGAGGAATTGGGTTTGGCCATTGTTGTCCTTCAGTAACATGATGTTCCTTCAAAATCAGATCAAAAGATTTGTTTCAGAGCTCAGTTTGAGATCAACTGTAGAATATTAAAGAGTTTTCCTTTGCTTATTGTATCAGTCACAGTTACGTCAATTGCGATGTTGCAGTAGTGACCAATGGTAATATTTATGGGACGTGGAGGATCCTCATTTTGTGTGTGTCAATTTAATTTCTCTTTTTTGAAAAGGTCATATTCATATTGACACTGGCGCAAAATCAGACCGAGCTGCAAGTAGGACTTTTGTGCACAGTAAACACAGGCAGTGTAAAAATCATCACAATGAGAGGAAAGGCACATTTAAAGTCTCTGAATATAGCACAGCATGGCTAAAATTTACGGTCAAATATCCGGGAAAAAAACAAAATTGTGTGCAACTAAGTCAGTTGTGTGTTTTTTGTTGTTGTTGTTTTTTTACCAGGTTTTACCAGAAATTAGGTTTTACTTAGGTTCTGTAAATTTTTGGGAATAATTCACCTAGTTCAGTCGACTCAGAGAAATTGATTCACATCTCGTGATGTATTGTAACGCTATAAAAATTTCATATTATGGTGGCTGTAACTATAAACAGTATTAATGATAACCCTGGTAAAACTCTCGATGGTTACTATATACAATTTAAACTCGAATGATCGAAAAACCCAGGTTGATAACTGCACTTCGATAAACTCGCGAATTGACTGGTGCCAGCTCGCTTGCTTATAAATGCTGACATGAAAACAAGAGACTAACGTTTTCCCCATTAAGAAACAACATGCTACAATCTGAACTTGTATAAACACATTGCTATCCGAGCAACTAAGACATTCAATTGTGTACATTGAACCTACAAGCTATGTTCTCTTATTATCTTTGTGATCTTTCCTCAGAGGAATAGAGGCTGAGGTGGTTTACGGTGCGTTCAAAGACAGCTGAACAGAGTCGTACACAATACCCGGCAGAAATAATAAACAATAATAATTAGAGCTGTCAAAGTTAACGCAATAATAACGCGTTAACTATAAATTTCAATAATTGCACACATATTTTTTTATCGGGTAATTATTGCGAACACTTCCTCTTTGATACTCGGGCCGTGCCGTAGCGGGGGAAATTGGCTGCAGCTCACTTGCTACTGATGAGCCTCAAGTGAGCAAAAATGGACAAAAGAAGTCTACCTGATGGAAATACCAGGTATAAAGCCAAGGCAAGTTGTTCTCCCGACAAGAAAATACTATTTTTCACTTTGAGAAGAGTCACATCCCTGCAGCAAAGGCCTGCAGGTGGGTGCTTCACTTCCGTGTTCAGATCACGGATAAGGTGCAGTGATAACATAACATTTAGATTGTTATTGTGACTGCTTTACTAAGTTAAATTACATAAAAGCTCAAAAGAAATGAAGGCCGGTCGGCAGGCTGTCGAAAGGACACCTTTTAATTTTTTTTTATTGCCAACAGTCGATCCGACATTAAAACATGTCAGGACACTTTTTCTCTAAACAATCAGACTTTTTGGCTTCAAAATATAAGTGTTAAGCAGGGGCCGCTTCTCCCTAGAGAGACACCATCTGAACTAACACATTTTCTGGGGGAAACACTGGTTACGCTATACATCCGGTTTATCTAGATTTAGGGTTTCTCCTTAATGTACGGCTTCATATTAGCTGCCACACCTAACAACATAAAGTAATATAATGTATTGGAGTGTCCAGGAGAAAACTAACAATCTCTGACTTTGTTTTTAGCTTTCATTGCTAATTTCATAATAATGGGATCAATTCCAACAAGTATTTCCTCCGTGCACACACGTCTGCCTCCATGCTTTACTTCAAGACACAACGCTTGTTCATTCTGTGCTGACACGGTGTGTTCACAGACCATGGGAAAAATTACCGTCATAACACACTAACATACACATTAACACCAGCAGGTAGTTACAGTATGAATGGCTATATATAGTTTATTATTTGCGCCCTATAGACTAATGATGCACCGAAAATTTGGCGGAAATAATACTTACTTTGATCACCGGAACAGTGCTCCCCCAACCGATGTTGTGATGACGTAAGCTATATGCACATGGTTGTAGGTAGACTGTCCGCGCTGTGGACGTACTTTACTATATTTGACATGTACCTGCGGACAGCGATCTTCACACCTGACACTGGCGGCTTTTAATGAGAGAAAGGCTGGCTGGCTAAAATATTGTGTACATTCTTTTATAACATGTTCTGGTTGAGTCCTCAATTACAGAATGATTAGCAAGCTCAATATTACATTTGATTCATTAATAGAGGTTAAAATATTGTTATGCCGCAATATAAAGACCATTAAGTTGTACAAATTGTAATGTACAGAATATAAGAAGCATTTATTCAAGTATAAATATCACAGATTACAGCTGGGATAGCCCCTCTCCCCTAAAAATTATCTGTCTGTACACTTAATTATGATAATGATATTAATGATAACTATTAACAATGGGATTAATCGCGATTAAATGTTTAATTGTTTGACAGCCCTAATAATAATTTGTTTTTGTTACGCACTTTTCATTTCAATACATTTTAAAGTGCTACAGTACAAACTAATATTCAAAACAATGAACGCTAAGCCAATAAAACAGATACAATTCTAAGACTAAAACAGTATCAGCGAAGCATAATAAAAACAAAACATTCAAAATCATGGGTTTTCTTACAGTGTCCATTTTAGTTATTTGAAAAAATAAGAACAACAACCTTTTGACAGATTTCAGATAAGTACTTTTTTAGCACTTTCATTGATACGGTGACTGTGTAACTGTGATAATTTTGGTCACAATAACCATTATATGAAATGTTCATATCCTTCTACCCCTAGACACGGTTATTGTGGGCAAATATTCTCATGTTATCATTATCACAATGTTGTTGAATGTGCTTAAAAAGTACTAATACATTAAACAGTTTTTTTTTTTTTAGGACCGATGATATACTCGGCAGAAGAAGAATATGGCTCTTAAGACTTAACATGTTAACTCCTCATGTCATTACATGTTAGACTTAACATGTATTGACATGTTAAACATTCATGTCATTACATGTTAAGAATACTTAACATGTCTTTTTAAGATTCATAATATTGAGTGTTGATACAGTATATGTTCATGTTCTTCTGTTTTAATTTAAAAAGGTCTACCGCACCAGTTTGTGACGTCACACAGGTTCATTTACAAGGGTCTTCACAAATATTTTGTTCTAAGAGTGTGCAGCCTATAGATTCAGTGTTCACAATGTGTTTATGCAAGTTTAGATTGGGTACGACGTTTGAAATGGGGAAATACATTTTTTATTTTATTCATATTTAAGCAGCATTTAGGCTAGCTATTGATTGGAGTTTATTCGCGGTTTATCATTAATTAATACAGGTAATTGGTGCATCATTAATCACATCTTGAAGGGGAACTGCACTTTTTCTGGAATTTTGCCTTTCATTCACCATGTTTTTCCTTTGTTTTTTTTAATGCATTGTAAATATTAAATGAATGTGATCAAATGTCTGCTTTCATTGGAGCCTGTTGGAGTCACTCTATTCTGCCTATATAGCCCTTAAAAAAATCCAAGCACCTCCATGAAGGTTTTATTTGCATGATGTAAGTAAATATGTAATGTAGTAATGGGCACATTTATAATAACATTTAATATTTAAAAATGTTACACATTTTAAGCATTTGTTGAGCTTTAATATAAAAAATACACCACAATGTCCCACCATATCACTGATTTCTACTCGCTGCAAATTTCAAGAGAGCCAACAAATGTACAAACCCCGTTTCTATATGAGTTGGGAAATTGTGTTAGATGTAAATATAAACGGAATACAATGATTTGCTAATCATTTTCAACCCATATCCAGTTGAATATGCTACAAAGACAACATATTTGAAGTTAAAACTGATACATTCTTTTTTTTGTTGCAAATAATCATTAACTTTAGAATTTGATGCCAGCAACACTTGACAAAGAAGTTGGGAAAGGTGGCAATAAATACTGGAATGCTCATTAAACACTTATTTGGAACATCCCACAGGTGTGCAGGCTAATTGGGAACAGGTGGGTGCCATGATTGGGTATAAAAGCAGCTTCCGTGAAATGCTAAGTAATTCACAAACAAGGATGGGGCGAGGGTGACCAATTTGTAAGCAAAGGGCGAACAGTTTAGAACATTTGTCAATGAGCTATTGCGAAGAATTTATAGATATTACCATCAACGGTCCGTAAAATCATCAAAAGGTTCAGTGAATCTGGAGAAATCACTGCACGTAAGAGATGATATTACAGACCTTTTGAGCCCTCGGCGGTACTGCATCAAAAACCGACATCAGTGTGTAAAGGATATCACCACATGGGCTCAGGAACACTTCATAAAACCACTGTCAGTAACTACAGTTGGTCGCTACATCTGTAAGTGCAAGTTAAAACTCTAGTGTGCATAGCGAAAGCCATCTATCAACAACACCCAGGAACGCCGCCGGCTTCGCTGGGCCCGAACTCATCTAAGATGGACTGATACAAAGTGGTAAAGTGTTCTGTGGTCTGACGAGTCCACATTCCAAATTATATTTGGGAACTGTGGACGTGGTGTCCTCCGTAACAAAGAGGAGAATACCCATCCAGATTGTTATAGGCGCAAAGTTCAAAAGCCAGCATCTGTGATGGTATGGGGGTGTATTAGTGCCAAAGGCATGGGTAACTTACACATCTGTGAAGGCACCATAATGCTGAATGGTCCATACAGGTTTTGGAGCAACATATGTTGTCATCCAAGCAGCATTATCATGGACGCCCCTGCTTATTTCAGCAAAACAATGCCAAGCCACGTGTTACAACAGCGTGGCTTCATATTAAAAGAGTGTGGGTACTTTCCTGGCCCGTCTGCAGTCCAGACATGTCTCTAGTCGAAAATGCGTGGCACATTATGAAGCGTAAAATATGACAGCGGAGACCCCGGACTGTTGAACGACTAAAGCTCTGCATAAAACAAGAATGGGAAATAATTCCACTTTCAAAGCTTCAACAATTACTTTCATCAGTTCCCAAACGTTTATTGAGTGTTGTTAAAAGAAAATGTGATGTAACACAGTGGTGAACATGCCCTTTCCCAACTACTTTGGCACGTGTTGGAGCCATGAAATTCTAAGTTAATTATTATTTGCAGAAAAAAATTAAGTTTATGAGTTTGAACATCAAATATCTTGTCTTTGTAGTGCATTCAATTGAATATGGGTTGAAAAGGATTTGCAAATCATTGTATTCCGTTTATATATACATTTAACACAATTTCCCAACTCATATGGAAACGGAGTTTATAATAAATTATCACTTATATCACTTACTGTGCAATGTCTGCTGTCATTGGGATACTGACTGTTAAAATGTTGAAATATTCCTGTTTTAGATGACTCATAATCCTCGCAAAGAAAAAGGGGGTGGAACTAAACTTATTTTCGTGTCGTTCTCACCAATAACAATATCACTAATACTTTAATGTTCAAGTCACAAAATGTAAATGTTGTTAAAGTTGGTACTTTTTGGATGTTTTTTTATCGGGTTTATTTGAACAATTTCCCTTGTGGATCATTAAAGTTGGCTGGAATAGGTGGATAAAGAACCTCCAAATAACTCCGGTGTAAGCAGACTTTTATTTACGTTTATTTACGAGTTACAATGCATTAAAAAAAATACATCCGTCATATCTTTTATAATGGTTGTGAACAACAGGGCAGTATTTCAAAAAAGTGCAGTTCCCCTTTAGGGCAAATGTGCACTACTTGGCTGCAGCCAGCGGAGGCATTGTTGACACAGTCTGTCGAGTTTGTGGTTGAAAGAAGAACATGTCTGCTATGAGGAATCATGGTATAGACTCAGGCTTTCCCCTACATGTAATTGATTGAGGCTAAAATTAAATTAAGGATTTTATGTGAGAACAAATTCAAGTAGTATATTTAATGAATCATTTATAACAAATATTGGTACTAGTGTTTGAATGTTTTCTATTTGTGTTTGCCCTGCGATGAGGTGGTGATTTGTCCAGAGTGTACATCGCTTTCTGCCCGAATGCAACTGGGATAGGCTCCAGCACTCCTGCGACCTCAAAAGATATATATATTTCTATAACCAAAACCGCACTACTGAATCTGGATGTTGTGATGATAGATGGATGGATAGATAGATAGATAGATAGGTAGTACTTTATTGATTCCTTCAGGAAAATTAAAATTCCAGCAGCAGTGTACAGAGTTGAGATCAATTTAAAAAGTCAAAAGTAAATAATGGGGGTTTAAATGGAAACAAAATAGAAAAATATTACAATAAGAATAAAAATAAAAAGCAACAATGGGAATAAACATATATCAGTAAAATAAGAATATAACAAGAGAAACAAGGCAGTAGTGACCATGTTATTAAAAGTATTGCACTGTTATTGTTTTGCATCCCCCATCCTCCTAGTATTCCCTGCCCCTCTCCCCAGAGAGGAGTTGTACAATCTAATGAGATTGTACAACTTAGTCTTGCACTTGGGATGAAGCAGTCTAGCACTGAACAGACTCCTCTGGCTACTGATAACTGTATGTAGAGGGTGACTGGCATCATCCAGGATGCTCACTAGTTTGTCCACAGTCCTCTTCTCTGCCACCGTCACCAGTGAGTCCAGTTTCACTCCGATTGTAGAACCGGCCTCCCCGATCAGTTTCTCCAGGTGACGTAAGCAATAAGCATGGGATTGTCTGGAGGGCAGGCAGCCTTTCTGGTATGTGGACGTACTTTTTTTATATCCACGATACACAGCAATCTACACAATATGCAAAAATTAAGAGCATCGTGGTGGCTTTTAAGGAGAGAAAATGCAGTTTAAACAGTAGCGCCAAGCAAGTGTGACGTCAGGCTCACTGTTGGTTGCAGACATTTAGTGATAGAAGTAAAGAGTCTCTAAATATGAGCACAGTCTCGGATAACACCAGAAAAATGTACCAAGTTTTTTGCTAGTTATTTCTAATATTAAATAAAAGTCACTCAAAGGATTAGAGACATATCTAGAAACTTGAAATATTCTCAACAAAGTACATTCTACAATAAGCAACAATGGGAAAAATAGAGCAGAACAATATAAGAAATAAATCCGTCATCTTCTAATTATTTGGAGTCTGGTTGCTGGGGCAGCAGCCTAAGCTGAGAAGCCCAGACTTCCCTCTCCTCTGCTACAATGTCTACCTCTTCACGGTGGATCTCGAGGCGTTCCCAGACCAGCTGGGAAACATGGTCTCTCCACCGTGTCCTTGGTCTTCCCCAGGGTCTCCTACTAGTCGGACACACCCTAAACACCTCCCCAAGAAGGCGTTCGGGGGGCATTCTGACCAGATACCCGAACCACCCCATCTGGCTACTCTTGATGTGGAGGAGAGGTGGCTTCATTTTAAGCTCCTTAGTTTCTCACCTTATCTTTAAGGGAGATGCCCGCCACCCGACAGAGGAAACTCATTTCAGTGATCTTGTTCGCATCATTGCAGACCCCGCACCGATCCGCTTTTCTCTCTCATGATCCACTTTTCCCTTTTTATTTGTGAACCATAAGAAGAGACCTAATCCTGCAGCCACCAAACCGGATTCCCTCAATACCCTGACTATGCCTATCAATTCTGTCCATAAAGTTGTAAACAGAATTTGTTACAAAGGGCAGCCCTGGCGCAGTCTAACCGTCACTTGAAATGGGTCAGACTAACTGCCAGCAATGCGGACTAAGCGCTGAAATACATTTTTATACTAATTAACAACACAAATTTGTTTTTAAATGTATGTATAACATTGGTTAACCTTTTTAACAAAAATTCATCATCGTTATGCAAATTATGTCACATTGACCACACCCTGAGCCATGCCCCCACTGCTGCATTTATGTTAACAATCTGGGGGAAACCCTGAGACTTTTAGAATATGGCTTTATTATTGCACTCTGCACAACACTCACTACATTTCCATACATTAACTTAGTCTGATTTCTCAAATAGTATTTTTTTTGTGTTTTTTTTTTGTATTTTCACACATACGTTTAAAGTCCAAGTGTCCATGCACTCTCTTAAAGCGAATATTGTTTATACGTCATTGGCGTGCCGTACACTCGGGGTGCTTATTTCAATGCTTTTCCGGTTGACCTATGATGTCACACTAACCATTTCCGGATCCTTACAACTTGTTGTATGTGATATCCGCTGTAATATTGGCACATATTACAAATATTATGTCTCTATTGGCTGCTGACGTTAAATAGCAGACAGCATCAAAAGATGATCTTGGATTGCGTTACGAACATGACGTTACTACCAGGAATGTATCCGGGCAGATGCAGGTCCAAAGCAAAAGAAGACTGGCGGAAGAGATTTTTCAAAGGAATTTTCGGACTCAGAATCATGGAAACTAAACTTTTCAATGTCTCAAAGAGTTTCATCAAAAAGCTCTGTGAAGACCAGATGACGGTTACTGTTGTCCTGGACTCTCTAGGCAGTTGTGCGAAAAGTTTGGAGTGCACACAAGCAGCGTGAAGATGTTTGTGTGCGCTTTATTATTCACCTTTAATATACATACTTTATCTTTCATCTCATTTGTATTTTGTACAGGAGTCCAAATTAACCCTGCATATTACATTTCCTTGGCTACTTTCTTAAATAAATCTGTTTCTTTCTTTCTACCATCAATGCCCTTCCAAATGTTCCGGTTTTTCAATTTGTGAAGCAAATAATTTTCTCTTCATTACAGTTGTTGCTATGCTTTTATTGAATGGTATCTGCTTTGGGGTTATATCCCGCCTGTTGAGACTCTTGCATGCGCCATATGAAGGGTCCTCTCTGGCCGCACACACCCACTCAAGAGATTTGGTTTCCAATGGCATAATCCAGGTGTGTTAGTCAGACTTTTCAAAAATCGAACACAATCAGATTAAGGTGTTTCCATGGGTTCTAGTGGACTTATTTAGACCCAAAATATTTGAGAAATCGGAATAATTTAGTGCTTGGACACATACTGACTGATATGGAAACTGGAATTTCGAAATTGAGTCTCTGGAAAAACACACTTTAATTTTACCCCAAAACATATTTCCTACTGATGTTTTATCTAATTTATTATTGACTTAGAAGAAGGCAGGATGTCTCCCCTGATTTAAAAAAAGTTGTTGTAGTCCAACAGGCTGGAGTGTGTAATCGAGAACACATGAGGGGAACACCAAAGTAATAAAATTGTTAAATGTTGGAGTGGTGTTGTAGTGGACCCATGTTCCTATTAATGTAGCTGTGCGTTGGGCGGTGATATTTGCTGATTAGGTCCTGGATTTCCACCGTTGTGTGTGTGTTGCGCTTGCAGCCAAGTTGTGAGTCAGAGTCTACCATGCATGCTGATGATGAGTGCTGCGTTTCAAATAATAGGCGCTCTGATTGCAGGGAGACGCTGGCACATGATGAGACAAATGTCTGCTGGAGAGATGGAAAGTTTAATGGCTGACAAAACAGGGCACAGTTGAAAAATAGGTGCAGAGTTGTTACTCATTGCCACTCTCCCTCAGTTGAGAGCCATCAGGGGTTTTCCTCTGAGCAGGTGTGTTGGCCATGAGGTCATTTTAACTACGACGAGCGCCTCCAAGAAGAGTTGCTGGGGTGAAAGTGTGACAATTGAGCACGTGGATGTGTGACCACTGGAAGTGGATGGCATTTTGTCGTGTGCACTCGCAGGCATGTTGTCTGCTCCCTTGTGACTTGGGTGCAGGGCGGCATGAATGTGTAAGCTGATATTGGCGTGAGTGCTACTGACCCTGAATCAGTCATTGTGTGTTATGAGTGCAGACAACCATGCTAGAATGCAGCGTTCTCTCGGTTTCTCCTATCCTTTTCCCCCCAAACTTTTATAGTTCTTTATATTTTTATTATTTTGTCCTTCCTGTTAATTTGTGACGCTGAATTGTCAAGTGTGGATGGTTCACAGCCTTTGTAGTGTTGTTTTAAATGAGCATGAAATTGCAAATCTCTCTGACTGCAAAACTGATCTGCTTTCTCAGAACTTTGGAAGTAATCCGCTGACGTCTCTGGCCACATTTTGTAAACATGTGGAAAACTTTATTTGGGGGGGGGAAACAGTTTTCAAAAGCGAGCAAGGTTTTTGTGGCTGAGATGAAGACATATTTTTGGCGTGGCTGCCTACGTTATCCCTCTTTGTGTACTTTTTGTTTTATTATGACTTGTTGAAGTCATTACTCAGGAGTCAGTGCCGTGTCATCCGGCTAGGTCGCAGGGGTGGTGCTGTAGATGCTCCTCCTGCGGGGATTGTTTGCTCATCTTTCCTCCCATATCTCTAACCCCTTTTTAAAAAAAAAAAAAAAAGCTAGCTTATCCTTCCTTTAATCAGATCAACAAAACTGTTGTTGTCGGTTACCTTTTACAGAGTGTTTGTTTATTTGCGAGATGGATCTTCTATAAGATGCGATTAGGATGAGTTTCATGTGTGATCATTTGCTATTTCTAATAAACAAATCAAAGCTGCATTATAACAGGTACATACAGATGTTTTAAAATGTTTTAACAATCTATTTTTGTCATGTCTTCTTCAGAGATCCTACACTTTGATAGTGGAAGCTTTGGACTTCAACAATGAAACCAGCGGTGAGTGAAAGATATTGCACCCCATTTCCCTGCCCTCCCTTTCCTTCTTTGTCTGTCTTTCACAACAGCGTCTGCAAGGTCAGAAAAGGAAGTTCATTTTTCCTGAGCCCCCTATCTACTCTCTTTCCGCAAAGTCTCCTGGGCGAGTGCACGCCTTAAAAAAATAACTTGTAGTCAGGTGGCTGTAAGGAGGGGTAGGTAGCAGGAGACCAGGGAATGAGGGTTGAAGAGAAGGGGAGGCATGCGTGCGTGTGTGTAAAGTAAAAGGGGGGGGGGGGGGGGGGGGGGGCTCAGTAGGAAGTGTGCAGGCGGCGTCCATCACATGAAGTGAAAATGTTTTCATTCTGCCCCGATGAGTGATGGCAGGTGCTGCCCGCCAGGGTAGGGGTCATGCAGTCTCACTGTCACTGGGGCGTGAAGCGTTCCTGGCCCGCTCCCACAACCACTGTGCATGCACAAAAGTGGGGGCCGGTTTGTTGATCTATATTACCCGTGCCAAGGTAGGCCTCTAGTGCCATGATCTGATCTTACTATTCCTGATGGTTGGCAATGGCATGCTTGTTGACAGAAGCAGACTTTGAGGCTATACTTGTTTGTACATAGGGTCAACAAGGTTTCGTTCTTTTCTGCCATATTTGGCGCTTCATAGAGATCTATTAGGGCTCTGGTGTGAAGAGCCCCCTCGAACTTGCGCTCAATGTTGATGAAGCCCCCGTTATTTTCTTACATTGAGCCTCGAAAGTGTGTTTGTCTCATTTTGCTACTTCAAAAGAGCTTTAAATAGACGTCACTGAAGTATGTAGCTAATATCTTCTGAATGCAGTCATTTCTTTTGCTGGAGTGTGACTTCTCTAAAGTTTGTGTACTTTGCGCTCAGTCTCGAGCAAGGCAACACTTAGCAGGGATGTGCCACCCTCAACACTGCAGGTTGCTGCACACTAAAGAAGTGCCACATAGCTGAGACGCTAGATTTCAGGGCGCTGTGAAATATTACCGGTCCCTGTGATTCCAGTAACCACCTCTCTTTGCACCCCGCCCAAGCATGGTAAATAAATGACAGTGAGCCAAACTCTCCCCTCCTGTTCATTTGTATTGCATCATACTACACAGAGGAGCGACTAACCCTCCGGTCAGCACCCACCACTCGTGTGAGCACAGTAAATAACGGCCGAGACACATTTTTTCATTCTCCCCCAGGTGAAAGATTCACAAGAATTGCATGCGTGTGTGAGTCCTGTATGTGGTGTACAGTGTAGCCTCTGTGTATAGCGCTAGTTTAGTGTTTCAGATTCAGAAAACTTTATTTATCTGTGTGTGTGTTTGGAGCAAGGTCCAGTGGCCCAGGTTAGTCCTTGTCCTCTTGATAGAGCCGTGACCCTCTCCCCGTGTTTGAACAAAAAGTGTGCGTGTACGTGTGCGTGGTATCGGTGAAAGTGTTGTCAACAACATAGTCAGACATTCAAAAAAAGCTTAACTTGACACTGTATAAGAGCCGGGGTAAAAAATGCTGATGCACACTGGCCCCAGCACTGAAAGTGGCGTTTGTGTCTTCACACTATAATTTATGGCGACTGTGGTTCTGTCCTGGCCCAAGCAGACGCAAAGGGCAGCATCAAACTTCAAACCTGAGTTCTCGATAGTTGGTAAGGAAGAGTGTCAGGAGGAAAAGGCAGTTAAAACTGCTCATTAAAAGCTGCCTTCTCTTTTTCGCTTGCTTTTCCTCGCCAGTGCACATTTTTGCTTTGATTACATATAATCAGCTATCATGTGCGATTTGTGCTCAGGCCTTTCTTTTGGTTTGACATTGCATGATCATGTGTGCTTTAAAGGTGCATGGAGCATTCCAGCACACTGTCCCCTTCTCACTTACACTTTGGATCCTCGCAACAACAATCTTGCATCCAGTGCTTATGAGGTCATTTGTGTTCGTGTTCAAGGTGCAGACGGGAAGCTGATAGAGAAATCCTCACACTCAGGCATGATCAACCCAAGCCCGCGCTGGCAGAAGCTGACTCACAACGGCCCTGTGGCCCAGTTTGAGTACCAGATCCGGGTCAGCTGTGACGAGCACTACTATGGCTTTGGCTGCAACAAGTTCTGTCGGCCAAGGGATGAATTCTTTGGGCATTACACGTGTGACTACAATGGGAACAAGACCTGCCTAGAAGGCTGGTCTGGACCAGAATGCAACACAGGTGAGATGCCCTCAAATGACCGTTTTGACTATAAAATGTGTTGAAGCTTGAGAAGGTCTGAATTCTTCCTATGAAACTGCAGACTGCTGTATGTGATTAATGCTGATACATTGGTGCTTGGTCATTGCTGCTGAATGGATGATTTTGTGTATATGAATACTTCACCTTAGGGCTGGGCAATATACTGGTACGTTATATTTTTAGAAAGAGATATCCATTCAACACTATACGGGTATCCATTTGAGACTAAACCGCCATACTTGTATCTTTTTTGATGTGCCTTGGTTACGGTGTTCTGTCAAATTTAGCCTCTTCATCAAAAGAGCAATCAGTTGCGTAACTTGATAGTGGGGTCTATTGAATTACGCAGCTACGTAAAAAAATACAACTTTAAGTTTGGGAACGTCGATTTGGATGTTAAATAACGCTCCCACTGTAGCATTGCCAATATTACCTTCTTCAAATAGGTGGTTTTCACAAGGTCTAATTTGTCTGTCAGTTAGCAACATAAATACATTTCTTAACGGCGATTTGTGAACTTCCTCACGCCGTATTTTTCAACATCATTGTGTCCGTTAATATTCTGGGGGGGCCCGGCGGGCACCACTGCTGAAAAAGGGTCCACAGCGTAGGAAAGGTCTAGCGCGCGTCCGGAGTCTCTACCGCGTATTGCCGACACAACCCCCTACCACATTCGCCTTCGCGCATAGCCAACGCACCATAGCTCTGGTGGCTGCCGGCTCTTCTTTATTAACCAGAGGTAACACAAGCCGGTGGAAAGATTCAACAAAGCAGCTGTGAAATACGACAAACTGTCGCTGCTAACTGCTAAAGCTAACAAAAGCTATTCAGATGAAAGCATCACTGACGTCACACAGACATCGCCTTTTGAAAGCACACACACACTGCTCTAATACATTTTTTTCAACTGCACTAAAGTTAATGTTTAAGTACCAATGATTGTCACACACACACACACTAGGGTGGTAAAAAGTGTCCTCTGCATTTGACCCATTCCCTTGTTCACCCCCTGGTAGGTGAGGGTAGCAGTGAGCAGCAGCGGTGGCCGCTTCCAGGAATCATTTTTGGTGATTTTACCTACAGTGTAGTTATTTTTAATTAAGCATTAATTATTTTCCCTAGTAATTACATATCTTTTTTGGATAAATAACAAGTATTTATAAATATATACTTGTTTTTTTAAAGTATTTTTCAAAACACTGGTAGTTACAGTAATTTGATGTTTAGTTTAAGGTAAACACTTTTTCTTTAAAATACCGGTATATACCGTTCATCGCCACTATACCGTGATATCAGTTTTGGTCCATATTGCCCAGCCCTACGTCACCTTTTCAACTTATTATTTTCAGATGTCATCAGCATGACCAAATACACCACTTAGATGTGACATATGAATCCTCTCATAATAATAGTACTTAAGTGTATTTGTGCTGACAGTACTTCAGCATAAAAGTGTGTCTTAAGTTGATGCTTAAACAAAATGCTCTCATTTAGCGATATGCCGGCAAGGCTGCAGCAACGAACATGGATCCTGTCAGGAGCCAGGTGGATGCACGTAAGTGATCATATGTCTTTACATATTTGTTGTACACTGAAATGATCATATTTGTGACAAGAAAAGAACAAGCTATATCAGCCCCTTCATGTTTGTTTGATTAAACACAAACTCATACCACAAATACACGTGCCTCAGGTTGATTCACAACATTAGGTGCGCAACAAGATCCAATACAAGAGCTGTATAAAATTATGCGTTTGCAAAGATGGTGGCGTAAAGTGTGTTTATCATTGAGGTTTTTGTGGCCTGAAGGAAGCCGCAAAGCAACACACGCACAGGACTTTTGTCGCAGGTCTTTCTCAGTCTCTTTTAGGCTGATTAGTATGTGTAAGGGTGACCAAGTTTTTAGGGAATCAAGTGCCTTGGTAAGGGACACCTTGACAGCGCTAAAGAAGTGCTGTTCTCTTCATAATTTAGTTCCTTTTTTTACGAGTTTGCAATCAGTGGACTCAAGTCTAGATGTCAATGTGAGCGTCCTGCCTGAGGAAGAAGAGGGTCAACTGCTAAGAATCCAAGTTGGAAATGTTTTTCCTCTGAGACTGGCGCTATCGGTGAAATCATGTGCAACACATTCGGGGTGGGCCTTTGTAAAAAGTGTATTGTTTGTGTAGCTAATGGCTTCCTAATGCTGTTTAAGCACACAGCCAGAGGAAGAGCCAGGCACAGATGGGTATCGGTGCAGGAGCATTGTGTGCATCATCCTGGAGGAGGCCCTCCTGCTCCATCTCACTCCCCCCACCCACTAGTTGCTTTCTTACTTGTCTGCTTTGGCTCCAAATCAAGCACAGGGAGTAGAGGCTTGGTTCATTTTCTTCTACCCAAGCGTTGTTGTTTTTCCCCAAGCTTTTGAACTCATTGGGTTTCTTGTAAGTGCTTGTGTGGCCACTGGCAGAACAAGAGGTTGAAATGATATTGCTCCGCAGGTGTGGCCACGTTTGGGTCTGACTCGCTCGTTTTCCCATCACAGCATGCATCAACCCTGCCTTCAGGCGAGGGCAGCCTCTAACACTAATCACACGACGGGAATCTTGTGTAGTCAGTAAATGGGTTGGTGACAGTGTACCTGTAAACGTCTGGTTTGCAAAGCATTAACCGCACAGGTCGTTTAACGTTTGTGTTCCTATGTTGAGAAGTGTGCATCAGCAGTTCTTCACAGTGCATTCCCCAGTAATTTAGCTGTGTAATAATTAAATGATTTGGACGAGGGAATCCTGCGCCACTACTCATTGAGAGCAAATTAGCACACTTAGAAAGAACCTCTTTAATCACAGAGTAAGGTTATCTTAACCATAGGTTTATTTTTACAGTCCATGTCCATTTCTGGGAGCTAATCATCATACAGCTATCCCAGAAGGGGCCCTCTAAAAGTTTCCTGTCGCAGCAGCCCTGTCGCCACTTGGCCACATTTTTAAAGAGCGTACTTATCGGCCAGGTTTACTATAGAGCGCAGGAAGAAAAGGAGTGCTGCGTTATATGCGTGTAATTATGGACCTGAACTTGTCAGCGGTCAGTAAGAAGGAGAGCTCCCCTCCTTGGCCCGGAGGCACAAATCTAACTCCTGACTCATGGGAACCAGGACCATGAAGATGGATCAACGCTTCTCCCTGCTGCTGCTGCCAAGCCACAAGCACACTGTTAGTCAGGAGGGTGTCTTTGCCGATGCTAATGTTAGCCGTAGTAAAGGTCTTTTGAATGTGGAATTTAGAGTTTAGGCCCAAGCATTGTTGCAAGGCAAAGTTGTTGCGTAAACAGCATGCGATTTAAGCGGCCTTTTAAGATGCAGCAGTCAGGACAGGAATACTGCCTCTTTTGTTTACTTTGTTGTTAAATCAAAACTATGGAGCAACTTGAAATAAACTAAATATTTAAATGTTCTACTTTTAGATTTGGGTTACTGAATGTGTTTCATGTATCTGTGCTTATAGGAGGCTGATGGCATTGTGTGTTTTTCCAGGTGTTTGTATGGCTGGCAGGGCCAATACTGTGACAAGTGTATCCCCCACCCCGGCTGTGTACATGGCACCTGTGTGGAGCCCTGGCGGTGCCTGTGCGACACCAACTGGGGCGGCCATCTTTGCGACAAAGGTTAATATTTTTGACGAATGTCCTCCTTCAAAGACAAAACAAACCAAACGTTCCCTCCCATTCTAGATTTGAACTACTGTGGTACACACCAGCCATGCCTGAACGGAGGGACGTGCATCAACACCGGACCAGACAAGTACCAGTGTTCATGTGCTGAAGGCTACTCTGGAGCCAACTGTGAGAGAGGTCAGTGCCACAAGATTACTGCTGAGTGGGAGCCATAATGAGCAACAGTGCTCAGACGGTGGGAAAGTGTTGTATAACATCTAAACATTGTTTAGTGGCGGCATGTTACATTTGAAACAAAACATGAGATTGACCTGCACTATTGAATGACAGCCAATAGAAGAGATATTGAAAGAGTACGCATTATAAAGATAATAATGCTCCAATGGAATTGTTATTCCTGTGACATTGGTAGAAATGCAACAAGCTGTTCCTTTCATTATTAACGACAAGAGTAAAGCATATATGACATCAAGACAGTATGATTCAGTATGGTTTTGGAACACTGCCACTCCAATCACAACTACAAACATCATTAATGCCAGTGTTTCCCCCCGAAAATGTATTAGTTTAGGTCGTGTCTCTCCGGCGGACAGACCGGGGTAGGGCGTGGGTGAGTGTAAGGATCGGTGTAACTCGGCCTGTTGCCATCACGTCTCCACCTCGTCGCTGCCACCACAGCCTTGGGGGCAATAGACAACAGACTGCGGTGAAGTAGGACGGCTTTGTCGCATGAAGAAGCCTACAATTTTTGGTTGTGTTTTCTGCTCCATTTGCTGAATGGCGATATAGGATATATATTTATTTTTTCCGTAAAGTAAAAACAAAACAGTCGTAGTTACCTGAGATATCAAGTATGTCATTATTATGCCACATGCTGACATATGTTCAACTCATCATGCTTAATTTATTACAGCATTTGGGAAGCCTGTAGTTATTTTTTCTTCTGTAAATGTTATATTTTTATCAACATGTGATAGCAGGGACCCTGCCATTAAACTAGGCTGCTACATTACTAATGATTAATGTAACTATAGCTGAAAAAAATAGTACAGTAGCAATAGGAGAGACTATTCATCCCTGAACACCATGGAGTTCATGTAGGCTTCATGATTCAGTTATATTATTATATCAACTATCAGAGATGGCTTCAGAAAACTCTTCATTTAACATAGTGTTGTTTTTTGCTGCTTCAACATAGCTCAATCAACACAGAAAAAGGTAAAGTGAAATAACTTAGTTGTTAACTGTAGGTCAATAATGCTTGTCTTTCTCACAGACAGACAGGGCTTTGCTGTCCGTAACACACACACGCACTCACACAGACACCACAAACTGAGCTAACGTTACGCTAAAAGCTAATAAGGCTTTACCTCAAGGACTGAGAGCTAGTTGAGCTGCCGCCTATGTTTCTAGAACGTCAACGGGCTCTTAGTGACGTTACTAGTAGTTGACTGGGAGGTGTTTATTATAATTTGGGGAGAGTCCGTTGCCTTATGCTCTCCTACTAAATACCTATCTGCTCACTCCACCGTGTCTCCTCTCTGCCTGCCTCTGCCGTGAGCGCTCTGAATACGCACTGCTGATTGGATGTTACATGCATACGCACTGCTGATTGGTCTGCATGTAAACAATCAGATGGTTCTGTGAGTGGGACACTACTGGGTGCTGCAGAGACGTACTGAGAGAGGCAGAGGCAGAACTAATACAACTTGTTAAGATTTTAGTTTAGGCGGTGGCTCTTCGTTGTTAAGGCGGCTGCCTTAACAAAGCGCTGCGGGAAACCCTGTTAAAACTATAGAGGGAGCACATCAAACTGTCTGTATTTTAATCTGTGTTTTGCAATGGCTGTTATTAGATTGGGTAAGCGTACCAATTGACAAATATGTGTGTAAACATTTATGTATTTATTTATTTTACTTCACGTTGGCGCTTATGTGATTCTACTTCATCAGTGAATGCACTTTGCTTAGAACCCCTGGAAGAATATTGATGCCAGGACAAGACACAACTCCACTAAAAGTTTTAACTATGCTTAACACATTCATAAGTATGCTCATATTGGCAGAGCAATAACGTTGTGGTGTTGCTGCTGTTGACAGACATGTTTTGCTAAAAAAAAAAAGAAAATTAAAGCCAGGATGTTTTCATGTGACACTCAGTCGGGTGCAGACTTCTGCCAATTGATCAGCCTGATTGTACATGATTATAGTTGGCCTCCTCCATCCATATCAACATGCTGCATTATATAGTAACTTTAGTGCATGATTCACTGAGAAATTACTAAACAAATACTCTCTTTCAAAAGTAGTGGAAGCAACATTAGATACAGTATGTTCATCTTTTGGTAGTAGAAGAAGGCAACATAAGTATTAACTCCCCGGTGGAGGTAATAGGTAACTTTAAAGCTATTGCAGGTCAAAGGTTACCTTAGCTTTGCAATCAGGTAACTGCAGTAATCCACTCCAGCACAACATACAAGTGGACCCCCAAGTCAGCTTTGATAACCCCTGCCTTAAAGTCAGACAGTGGGGCGTAATGCTAATGCTCAGTTGCTGCAAACACTTACCATAGAGATGATGGTTGCTCATTAAATGTGCGCCTCGCAGGGTGCTGACAGCTTAACCACGAAGATGTCAGGAAACCGTGCCCCTCCGTAACAGGAGGTGTGCAGCGAAGAGGGCCGACGTCAACATGTCAGAGCAGAGGAAGCGTCCTCTAAACCTCCACTCCCCCCCCCCCCCCGATCAGCTTGAAAGCCCAGTACATTCCCTGAAAGTAAATCATTCATTTGGGATTAATTTAGGGACTCACTCATCCCAAACTTCACCATAATCGAGTAAGAGGCAGATGCCCCCACCCCCACCCCCACCAACCTCCCTTTGCTGTCCCGCCACTCTCTCTTGATTTTTGCCGCCTCTCAGGAAGAGATTGGCGGGCAGTAAAAGGGAAGTCACGGTGCGTTGGTCAGGTCAACTTAGCATGAAAGATGATTTCCTGGTGGGGTGGCCTGTCTGGTTGGTAATGAGTGAGTTTTGAGGCAGGAGTTTGCTGATGAGAGAATGGGCTTTTTACAAAGGAGCCTCTGGCAGGAATGGTGAGACGTTCCACGTTTTTGTTTTGCTTCTGCCACCAAATAATTGCTTTAAAAAGCTAACTTCAATTAAAGGTAGGGTGGAACGACTTGCAGGGGCATGTGTAACCGGTTCTATTGTTTTCTAGCGGAACATGCCTGCTTGTCCAACCCCTGCTATAATGGAGGGAGCTGCTCAGAAACCAATCAAGGCTATGAATGTCAGTGTGTGCCAGGCTGGAGCGGTCTTTCCTGCATTCTCAGTGAGTAAAACTTCCACTTGTAGTTTTGGCACAACAAATACACATAAAATGAATGAATGAACAAAAGTGGGGGCACTTTACACTGAACTTGGAAATCCAGAACAGGTCAATGTAGGACGAGAGGTTCCAAGTTCAAATATTTCTATAGACCTAAAGGCACTTGGAACACAAAGCAGTTGTAGAACCTTTTTTCCCCATACAAAAAAGGAAAACCAGTTCAACTCCATGAAAGCAAGCATCCCAAATGTGTTTAATGTGGTTGAGATCATGGCTGTTAAGGTCTTCCATACCAAATTCCTCCCAATCTTGTCCAACCCCTAATTGATCATTTGATTGATTTAGAGGATGCGGCCATATTTTTGTCCAAATGTACCATCCTTCATAACCAGACTAGACTTCTCCTTTGCAGACATTGATGATTGTGCTCCTAACCCCTGTAATCACGGAGGGACCTGCCAAGATCTGGTCAACAGCTACAAGTGTCTCTGTCCCTCACAATGGACTGGGAAGACATGTTTGATAGGTGAGCCTCCCTCTGAGCTTGTAGACTTCCCTCCGCCACTACATAGCTGTCAACTGCACGTGCACATACCAACTCACCGCTCCCCCTCTTTCTGCCCACCCCTCCCCACTAGATGCCAATGAATGCGACGCCAAGCCCTGCGTGAATGCCAACTCGTGCCGCAACCTGATTGGCGGCTACTTCTGCGAGTGCATCCCTGGTTGGACGGGGCAGAACTGCAACGTCAGTAAGTAGACAGCTGTCAGCTGCAGCTGTGGCTCTTGCAGATAGTACTTCCTTTAAAAAAAATAAAAAAATATTTCTGTTGCTGCCACACTGGCTGAATAAAACGCCTTCCTTGTTTTAATACCGGAGCAAAACAGTAGGACAAATACAAATGTATCTCCGGTATCACTATCAGGGCCTTTGTGTGTGGCCCAGGCTGTGGTGGTTTTAAAAGAATCCCAGGACTAGTTTCACTTGGCCACAGAACCGAATTACTCAAAACTGCACCGGTTCTAGAGCCATTTTATCCAAGTTTCCTACACTCCTACAATATCATGAATTCCTTTTCACTTTATTGGTTATGTACAGAACTCATTTTCCAATCTTTTCTTTCTCATGTAGACATAAACGACTGCATGGACCAGTGCCAAAATGGGGGGACCTGCAAGGTGCGTGTCAAAACAATTTCAATATTTAATGCTATGTTTGCAAGCTTGTTATGCTCTGTCACATACACTGAGACATTTAGGAGATCAATTGTCCCTGAAGGGGAAATCCAATTTAACAGTTTATCATCATCTGCATTGATGCACAAAGCGAGAGATGACAGTCGGAGCATAATTAGTCTCACATACACACACATTAAGAGCATTACTACCCATATAACAAGCAGCAAGATGTACTTTTAAATAAATGGGTTGTACTTGTATAGCGCTTTTCTACCTTCAAGGTACTCAAAGCGCTTTGACACTACTTCCACATTTACCCATTCACACACACATTCACACACTGATGGAGGGAGCTGCCATGCAAGGCGCTAACCAGCACCCATCAGGAGCAAGGGTGAAGTGTCTTGCTCAGGACACAACGGACGTGACGAGGTTGGTACTAGGTGGGGATTGAACCAGGGACCCTCGGGTTGCGCACGGCCACTCTTCCACTGCGCCACGCCGTCCCTTAACCACTACTAAGATAAAATACAGTAAAAATTCAATATTAATATAAATATTCAATTACAATTTGGCTCCCTCCACAAAGGCTTTGGAAAGGCCATGCTGTAAACACCTCAGCAAGACCATTGCAGTGAAAGATGCTCTGACAATCCCTTCCCTCATCTTACACATACCCCCACACCACGCCTTTGCCGCTTCGCAGTTTGATTGCTTACGAAGCAGCGCCCTGATTGCTGCAGCTTCGGGACGGATGCCCCCACCCGTCCCACATTAGAAGCTAACTGTGGGATCTGCTTTTTTTCTCCTCCTCTTCCCACCATATTTTCCTTTTTCCTAACTTTTTACGGGGCGCCGCCCTTGTGGCGACCCACGAGTTTTCTTTCTCCTGTCTACCTTGTATACTGTATGTCTGTTCTTGGACGGGTGTGTAATGAAAATAAAATCGTATTGTCATTGCACCTAAAAAGTACATCACAATTTTATTTCAGTCAATTCCATTCCATATCATATTACAATGTTAATTGTCAGATAATTATGTCAGTACTTTTAAGTTGCATTTATGTATAGAATGGTTGTTGAGTTAAATTTGGGATATGTTTGATAGAGTAGGGTACCGTGAAAGGTATAAGACAGAGTAGCGTGCTGGTGTCGCAGTCCGGAAGTGCAAGTTACTTTAAGTAAGGCATGCTCTGAATTAGGAGCTTCATGACTTGAGAAAATTAACTCTTTTTGAGTCCTGGTGATAAGGCTGTAGGTTTCATGCTTTGTTCAGGCAAGGATGCCAGAGGCTTGTCTCTATTTCCATATTTGTTTAACCTGCCACCATCCAGGCATTAAATCATCTCCTAAGCATGTGTAAGTACCATATTGACTTAAATATAAGACAACCCTCGGTTTAGTTATTGGACAAAATGAAAGGCAGGAAATAAATTAAATCATGTTTTGAACATATTTGTAATATTTCTCATTCATCACATTTTAGTAATCTTATTTCTTAGAGATTTGATGACTCTGCTTCATTGATCACCATATACTTACAATTTAATGTTTTGAATACCTCCAATTTGCACAAACCTTCACTCACTGTGTGTGAGTGTGCGTGCGTGCGCACGTGTGCAGTAGGAAGAGAAGCTCTTCCTCATGTGAGGAGAAGTCATTTGGTACTGCCTAATGGCCTAATCTGGGGACCCTGAATCCTATTTAGGTTGTTTTTCAGGGTAAACATACCTGTCCTGAAATACTACAGTATATTGGTGTCAATGTGGTAGTTACTGTAGGTTGTACACTGATTGAAAGTGGTTTGGGAAGGTTTTTGAGGGAGCAGTAAGACACGTTCTGAGATATCGGATGTAATTCCCGTAATGGGGTTTTGCTTGATTGATTGTGAAACTTTTATTAGTAGATTGCACAGTACATATTCTGTACAATTGACCACTAAATGGTAACACCCGAATAAGATATTCTACTTGTTTAAGTCGGGGTCCACTTTAATCAATTCATGCTGTAGTGTGGAAGTTTTTTTCTGTTAAAGCATGTAATGAATAACAGTGGATGCATGCTTTTTTTTTTTTTTTTTTAAATCTTCCAGGACTTGGTGAATGGTTATCGTTGTGCGTGTTCCCCTGGCTTTGCCGGCGATCACTGTGAGCGGGACGTCGACGAGTGCTCGAGCTCACCATGTATGAACGGTGGCCGATGTCAGGATGACGTGAACGGCTTCCAATGTCTCTGCCTCGCCGGATTTTCTGGGAATCTCTGCCAGGTGAGACACTCTTTGCCAGCATGGCTGTATTTTTTTAGAGGTACTGTTGAGTCATCCCACCTTTCTAAATGGCTGCAGTATTTTTAAAGGCTTTGTTGAAGCTTCCCCTGGCTTCAGCAGGATCCATTCCTCAGTGCTAAAGCCCAGATTCAGAGGACGGCTCCTATGTCTTTGCTTTGTTTTTCCCCCTTTCCTTCATGTACTGTACTGTGCGTGCATGCATGCGTTGTTTCCTGGCATGGCCTGTAGGGAGGATGCTGTGGCTTTTGGCTCTGTTTAGTGAAGCAGAAACTATGTCAGCTATCAGGTTCACTTCTCACACAGTCTATATTCAATACTTTTCCTGCCGTAGTTGGATATCGATTACTGCTCGCCTAACCCGTGTCAGAATGGAGCGCCCTGCTTCAACCGAGCCTCAGACTACTACTGCGCCTGTCCGGAGGACTACGAGGGCAAGAACTGCTCCCACCTCAAAGACCACTGTCGCACCACTGCGTGTAAAGGCAAGTACACTGACCTTCTTAAAGCCAAAAGTCTTAGTACTTTTACTCGGGTATTTACTAAAGGAATTTACACACATTGAATAAAAGCATGTTGGAGCACATAGGCTACATTATTCCCATGAGTGTGTTACCTGTTTTTTTTGTTGTTGTTTTTTTTTAACTTCTTATGCTTAATTTCTTGGCCAAGGTGTACACACACCCACTCCCACCCACATCTCCTCAGAAAAGTTTTTTGTTGATTACCCTCTTGAAATTATGAAATTTTGGCAGAAGGCACATCCTTCTGTGTGTGCGAGCATGTGCGCGCGCGTGTGTTCCAGGGAATAACTTGGTGGGTGACCTCGTCATTTTCCTCCTCAGTGAATCTGCAGTTTTTGTGTGCATGTGTGTGTGTAATTGAGTGAGAGGACCAACCACATAGTCAAAATACCAGACGGTGGGATTCTTCCTGCTCTTGGCAAGAATTAAATTATTACAGGGCAGCGCATTCAGCCCGCTCTCCTAACCTGATCAGACAAGGGGAAAGGATTTGGATTTTAGTGCCAAGTGGTTCGCATCATTCTGAAATTGCTTATGATAGCATAACAAATTATTGGTCAGCCCTACTCTCATGTACTTCTTCCCCTTCTCAGTCAGTTCAACCATCCATCCATTTTCTACAACTTTTTCATTTCGGTTCATTCAACAAGAGCGTTTGAGAGGTCACATGTCACTCAAGTTGTTGTTCCTCTCAAAGGAGTTTGATTGGGTTGAGGTCAGGGCTGTCAAGTTTTTTTCACACCAAACTAAACCAATTACACCTTTAATGGAATTGGCTTTTAATTGCTCCCGTGACGTTAGAAGTGCCAAATTCTCAAATGTTCTATGGTTCAGGATGGACCATAGGCACATTTGATCAAATAATGAATCCATAAAGTTTGTCTCCAGGAGGGCTGCAACAGTCGATTATTTTAGTAATCAAATTTGTTAGTTTGTTCGAGTAACCGGGGAAACCACACTTAATATCCTCAATGCATATTGTAGGGAAAATGTTTTTTTTACTAAAAAGTGCGCATCATTAACATTGAAATGGCAGTTTTAGCATGTGCGCTTTAATAAAGATAAAAATACTCTCAGCTGTTAGTGTTCACCGCCACATAAAGTACAGCACCCACACGACACAGCTCTGTTACAGCATTAAACTATGTCTGCGGATTTAAAGTTTCGGGCACTACATGTGGCCTGAATTGTATCAATATTGATTGGGTTACTCATTGAATTATAAATCAAAGCAACATAATTTACATTTAAGCTTTTTTTTTTCTAATTAGATTAATGTATTACTTGTTGCAGCCCAAATCTCAGGACTGTTGCCTTTATATAAATAATCCTTTGGTTACTAACTAGAATGTAGATTCTGTTTTCATCATTGTCCGCTATAAACTGCCTTTTTGGGATGGCGTCAGTTCTTTACCATTCTTAACAGCAAGCATCTGGTCTCCCCTCTGTGCAGTAATTGACAGTTGCACAGTTGCCGTGGCATCTAACAGCACACCAGGAGGAGAGCGTTACATTTCGTCCAACGTGTGCGGCCCTCACGGCCGGTGCCGTAGCCAGGCCGGTGGCCAGTTCAGCTGCGAATGTCAGGAGGGCTTCAGAGGCACCTACTGCCACGAGAGTAAGAAGGCTTAATACAAATAAAACGATGTGTCAATGACCTGTTAAAAATATGACTTTTTTAATAGATATAAATGACTGTGAGAGCAGCCCATGTCGCAATGGCGGCACTTGCATCGACAAAGTCAGCGTGTACCAGTGCATCTGCGCCGATGGCTGGGAAGGTGACCATTGTGAGATCAGTGAGTACAACTTTGTCTCTATCTGTATTTTTATGCAACTACAAACCCTGTTTCCATATGAGTTGGGAAATTGTGTTAGATGTAAATATAAATGGAATACAATGATTTGCAAATCATTTTCAACCCATATTCAGTTGAATATGCTTCAAAGACAACATATTTGATGTTCAAACTAAACTTTTTTTTTGTTGCAAATAATTATTAACTTTAGAATTTGATGCCAGCAACACATGACAAAGAAGTTGGTAAAGGTGGCAATAAATACTGATAAAGTTGAGGAATGCTCATCAAACACTTATTTGGAACATCCCACAGATGTGCAGGCTAATTGGGAACAGGTGGGTGCCATGATTGGGTAAAAAAAACAGCTTCCCAAAAAATGCTCAGTCTTTCAAAAGAAATTATGGGGCGAGGTACACCCCTTTGTCCACAACTGCGTGAGCAAATAGTCAAACAGTTTAAAAGTGCAAGAAATTCAGAGATTTCAACATCTACAGTCCATAATATCATCAAAAGGTTCAGAGAATCTGGAGAAATCACTCCACGTAGGCGGCATGGCCGGAAACCAACATTGAATGACCGTGACCTTTGTATCAAAAACCGACATCAATCTCTAAAGGATATCAATCACCACATGGGCTCAGGAACACTTCAGAAAACCACTGTCACTAAATACAGTTGGTCGCTACATCTGTAAGTGCAAGTTAAAGCTCTACTATGCAAAGCGAAAGCCATTTATCAACAACATCCAGAAACGCTGCCGGCTTCTCTGGGCCCGAGATCATCTAAGATGGACTGATGCAAAGTGGAAAAGTGGTCTGACGAGTCTATATTTCAAATGGTTTTTGGAAATATTCGACATTGTGTCATCCAGACCAAAGGGGAAGCGAACCATCCAGACTGTTATCGACTCAAAGTTCAAAAGCCAGCATCTGTGATGGTATGGGGGCGCATTAGTGCCCAAGGCATGGGTAACTTACACATCTGTGAAGGCACCATTAATGCCGAAAGGTACATACAGGTTTTGGAACAACATATGCTGCCATCTAAGCGCCAACTTTTTCATGGACGCCCCTGTTTATTTCAGCAAGACAATGCCAAGCCACATTCAGCACGTGTTGCAACAGCGCGGCTTCGTAAAAAAACAGTACGGGTACTTTCCTGGCCCGCCTGCAGTCTAGACTTGTCTCCCAACGAAAATGTGTGGCGCATTATGAAGCGTAAAATACGACAGCGGAGACCCCGGACTGTTGAACGACTGAAGCTCTACATAAAACAAGAATGGGAAAGAATTCCACTTTCAAAGCTTCAACAATTAGTTTCCTCAGTTCCCAAACATTTGAGTGTTCTTAAACGAAAATGTGATGTAACACAGTGGTGAACATGCCCTTTCCCAACTACTTTGGCGCGTGTTGCAGCCATGAAATTCTAAGTTAATTATTATTTGCAAAAAAAATAAAGTTTATGGGTTTGAACATAAAATATCTTGTCTTTGTAGTGCATTCAATTGAATATGGGTTGAAAAAGATTTGCAAATCATTGTATTTCATTTAAATTTACATCTAACACAATTTCCCAACTCATATGGAAACGGGGTTTGTATAAAGCTGGTGTAATGATGTGCTTTGGGTGTTGTGCTTTAATCCCACTTTCATCCTACGCCCACCACCAGATATTGACGACTGTAGCACCAACCCCTGCCATAATGGCGGGACTTGTCGGGACCTGGTGACTGACTTCTTCTGCGAGTGCAAGAATGGCTGGAAGGGGAAAACGTGCCACTCCCGTAAGCATCTTTTTTCTTTACATCCATATAGTTTGCCTGGGCAAGCATGCGGTTTGCGCTGACGCCTGCGTAATTGCTCAAGCTACAATGCAGTCCAAGTGTTTATTCAGACGTGTATCTGGAACCTGAATTTTATTATATACTCCCTTCAGGCGAAAGTCAGTGCGACGAAGCCACATGCAACAATGGAGGCACCTGCTATGATGAGGGAAACACTTTCCAGTGCAAGTGCTCACCAGGATGGGAGGGGACAACGTGCAACATAGGTGAGTTCAACGTGCACAGCAGTCTGGTGGTCTGTCTCCTTTCAGATATTAGACAGATCCAAACACAGATTTTAGCCTTTTACTCTGTCAACACTTTGTCTCTGCCCATCTCTCCCTCCCATGAGTGCTGACAGATAGATGCCTAAATACCCGCATTGCGCTGACACTACTCTTCAATGTTGTGGAATGTAGACTTTCCCCTGAAAACAGAATACTCCAAACCAATGGCAGTGTGCTGTGCCTATTTAACATCCAGAAGCGCAGATTGCTCTTATGATAAGAATTTAGGCTGTGCCAGACATAACTTTGTGGTTAATTCTTGTTTTTCCCACAGCTAAGAACTCGAGCTGTCTTCCAAACCCCTGTGAGAATGGAGGTACCTGCGTGGTGAAGAGGGAGTCGTTCAACTGTGTCTGCAAGGAGGGCTGGGAGGGTCCCACTTGCACTCAAAGTAAGTCCTGCGTACTGTGTAATAGCATAGACAGCCACAGTGCGCCATCGCACCCGAAAGCCAGAAATGACGTTTTGTAAGCTACGGCATACATCAACATAGTATTCTTGATTAAAACAATGATGAAAAATATTGTGTGTGTGTGTGTGTATATATATATTTATATATATATATGTATTTATGTATATGTATGTATGTATGTAGGTATATGTATGTATATATATATGTATATATATGTGTGTGTGTTTATTGTGAGCAAACTGTGGTACTGAATTTCCCCCAGGGATCAATAAAGTACTTTCTATTCTATTCTATTAACCGCAATATGTAATGGAAAAAAAACATGATGATTTTTACATTTTCAGAATCCGCTTCTTGTATTTTTAAACAAAGAAAACAATCTGAAGTTGTCTTTAAGATTTTACCAGTCCGGCCCACTTGAGAGTAGATTTTTCTCCATGTGGCCCTCGATCTAAAAAGAGTTTGACACCCCTGATATTTGTACATATATGTATGTGTGTGCATGTGTAGAATGTATGTATGTATGTGTCATTGTATTAAATTATAGATAATATGAATAATATACAATATGATAATAAAATGTGCATAAATAATCGAATCCTAGCCACTGAATTTTAATCAAGGTGCCCTAATGGCAATATTAATTATCCAAACAAGCGTTTGTTATGCAATGTTGTTTTAACAGCTGACATCATCAACTAGTGGCCTGGCATTTATACTACAGGATGTGTCAGTTGTTTTTGTATTGGATCGTTCGTAACATATTCAGAAACTAAAACATTTTGGTTTTGTACAAAAAACTTTTTGTTGTGTGTGTGTTATGAAATTTGCACTCTATCCAGGTGAACAAACTGTAATATGATTTTACACATGCGTCCTAAATTTCAACCCAAATAAGAGATCCAGTACCATGCAAGTTTGGACACGATTTTTTTGTTTTAATTACATAAAAATGTGTGCCCAACTATTCACAGGGAGAGGCTAAAAATTCAAATTTTCTACATATGGAATATAGCTTGGCAGTGTAACAGATTTGATGATTATGTATAATTAGATTGTTTTTATGTGATGTCATCAGTGTGTGGATGACCACCACAAACATGACCACCACAAACATGCTTTAATAAGAAAACTAAAAATGTATGTTTGACAAAGTGGAAGTGACACACAAATAAATAAGAGCAAACAAACAAATGAACAAACCCACAGAGATGAAAGTCCTTTGTGGTAGTGTGTGTTTATATTAAACAAAAATCTCCCCCTGGCTGCAATCGTCCATGAGAAGAGAAAGAGGAGGGAGAAAGGGGCTCAACCTCAGGAAAGTGGAGACAGATGTTTCTCCCCCTTGTCCAAATCACACCCTCTCTCCTCTCTTCTCGTTGCATTCCTGTCCAAACAGTGACATGTCTGCTTGTTCTGCAGCTCTGCTCTGTTTCAGCGGCTGCCCTGCCCCTCAGCGCATGCACTCCAAAACAGAAATTCCCCAACATTTGAGGGAAACGAAACAAAAGAGGGTGGAGGGCGACAGGGTGGTTGCAATTTTGGGCGTGTGGACTTGTGGTGGAGGGGAGGGAAGAGAGTTCTCGCTGTGCGGTTAATAAGACGTAGCCATTGGATGCCGTGGGAGTCCGGGCTCGACCGGCCCTGCATGCCTTACTGCACACAAGCCCGGACAAGCTCTTTGCCATCATGTGTACAAAACACTCCCACAAAAAACAACCACTTCATTACTTGTCCTCTTTTTGCTCTCTTTCAGACACAAACGACTGCAATCCCCACCCGTGGTAAGTTATAACATTTCCTGCATATTTGGGAAGTATAGTATATTATCAATGTCGTGTGACCACCTCTCTCGCACACTCTTTCGTAGAAGCATAAAATATCTAAAATATCTCTGAAGCCATCACAAAATATTTATTTTTAAAAGAGGGGAAAAACATTTAAAAAACATTACTTTTTAAAAGTGATTTTTGTGTTACTATTACTATTGTACAGCAATTTTTGACAAACTTGTTATGCCATAGAATAGTTTGATCATCAAGCATACAATAATTATCAATAAATACTACAAATACCTTAAAGGATTGATCGTTGTCAGTAGGGCTGCACGATTTTGAGAAAAAACCTAATTACAATTTTTTTCTCCAACATTTCAATTGCAATTTGATTTGCTATTTTGATATTTTTTACAAAAAGCTGAAAATAACAAGTGAAGGACATGTTACTTTTAGAATGCCAACATATTTTTTGTCTCAAGGTGCCACACATTTGAACAATATGCAATAATTTTACATCTAGAAATAATTGGCTTCGTGCAGACAGACTCCAAGCTTTTGTCAACACAATGCTCTTTAACTAAAGAAATTATCGATACAAACTATACAGTGATGAGAAGGTAGTGTAATAAAATATATTAATATTGGAAGTAACCATTAAAGAGGATATTATAATCTTTAATTCCTCATTACTGTAGAATTGTTCACCATTGTACTGTAATTGAAGGGTAAATAACTTTGTTATCCTAAATAAACATAAATCAAATGGACTTATTTTTGTAACCTTAATAAATATTGAACATCTTAGAGTGCATTTTTTTCCCGGTTGGAAAAATTAGGTCAGGCGTTGTCTTTTTGTTTATTGCCATCACGTGATCAAGGTGCATTTTCGCTCATTCGTCCGCTCATTTTCGCTCAAATCTCTCATCGTATTTGAAGCTGAAATATTACAACAGAACCTTTGGCTTTGTAATCATGTTTTTCCTCCTAATTTGTGTTACTTTGCAGCACAAAGATTGTTAAAGACTGAAAAGAGGGGTCACTCTTTAATTCCACTGTTAAATAAACACGCTCAAGTGCTGAGAGCGATAAACAAAGTCAGACATCTTTTTTTCGGTTTGAAGCGAGAGACAAAGAAACGCGAGGCTTAACAATTCTGATTGGGGAATATGTCTATTACTAGAACGCCGGTTATGGCGGCGAAACAAAACCTCAGCCTCTTGCGGTTATTTACCGCATAAATAAAAACTTTGATGTTGATTCAATTTCTATTAAAACCTACTTGTCAGTCTGATTTGTTGTGTGTGCAGAGTTCAAGTAATGTTTTTTATGTTCAAATGTTGTTTGTAATAAATTAAAATCGCAACGTGGGCCACAAATGGTATTTTTTTGTACAATATATTTTCAGTTAGTTACAATATATTTCTTGTCACATTTTTAACATTATGAAGCCATTACGGCAATCAGATCTTGCTCTTTCAAAAAACAAAAAAAAAACGTTATTCTGACCATAACACGTCCAACGGCAGAGTACACAATTTCTCCTTATGTCTGATTCTCATATTATATACCAACAAACTGATGGAAAAGTTTCTTTGCAAGGTGACAAGGAGGTATTAAAGTTCAGCTATCATAAAATTAATTTCAAAAGGGTTGTAATGACAATGCAGTTGCATGTGATACCATTTTTTTTGCCAAATAAATGCAGACATAAAATATAACAGAACTTTATTGTTATTGCACTGAAAAAGTACATCAACAAATACATTTTCAGCACAAACCCGTTCAAGAGCAGACATGCACTGTAGGTAAACAGAACAGGAACGTTTATGGGTCGCCATAGGGGCGGCACCCTTTAAAAGGTGGACGTGGGAGGAGGAGGATGATTTGAAGAAAAAAACAAACATTTGATCCGCTAAGTTTAAGGCCAGGAAAAAAAAAAACTTGATAGCCAAGAGAATACAAACTGAATACACATGTTATGAGACAGAAACCACAAGACTTACAGGGGGCCAGGGGGCTGCAACACTCCCTACCTTACTCACCTTATTGACCCACGATTGTAGCTTTTTGCGGATATTTGATTTGATACATGTTGAATGGGGCCTTGAGTTTGACACCAGTTAACGAATCACATACATTGAAACCTGCTTGTTTTCAACATTTTATTAAAGCACTCATGCAGTACTTTAAATAATTTGTGGAATTTCCTGCCATGTAATTTTCTATTGTGTCGGAACAACATCCATCCATCCATTTTCTGCCACTTATTCCCTTTGGGGTCGCGGGGGGCGCTGGTGCCTATCTCAGCTACAATTGGGCGGAAGTCGGGGTACACCCTGGACAAGTCGCCACCTCATCGCAGGGCCAACACAGATAGACATAATACATTTAATTACATTTGGACCTGTCAAGTTCCTATGTTTTAGAAATTGGTTTGATCCAGGAAATATGGATGACATAAATAACCCTCCTTATCTCTGGCAGCTACAACAGTGGAACCTGCATTGATGGCGACAACTGGTACCGCTGTGAGTGCGCCCCAGGCTTCGCAGGCCCAGACTGTCGGATCAGTGAGTATTAAAGCCGTGCAAAAAACACCCCCAACTGACCCCCAATCGCCTGACTCCCTGCCCCACCCTCGCCAGCATTGCTCATCCCTGATCTGCGTTTGAGCCGTCACACATAGCGCAGGCGTCCCGGCCGCTCCAAATGTCAGGTCTAGCCAGCCAATTATCCCGGCGTTGGGCTTCGGGCCAGGCCGAGCCATTTCGGTGTCACTCCACCAGGCCCCGCCGCTGTCCCCAGAGGAAACGGGCTTAGTGTGCCAACAGCTAATCAGCCATGCTCTCTGACACTGATTACACAGCTTGTTTTCCCTCTTAAAGGCTTTCAGATGGCCACATTCTTTCTCATTGCGATCCCTTTGTTCAGTTGAGTCCTGTAGCTCCTGCATACCTGCGAGTGATGCTGCATTTAATAAAACTGAATAGGGTGTGGGAGTCAGAGAACTCTGCCCAATTGATGCAGTTTGCTTGTATTATTTCCTGTCCAGTCCTCTTGTGAGCTTAGCCAGTGATTTAAGAGTTGTTTGCTGAGTGATTAATTCAGTGTTTGCATGCGGTCCACTAAGGAACCTTTTCTCACTGCAGATATAAATGAGTGCCAGTCCTCTCCTTGCTCCTTTGGCTCCACCTGCATTGATGAAATTAATGGCTATCGTTGCCTGTGCCCACCGGATAGGAGTGGACCGCACTGTCAAGAAGGTACTTGAACCCGTTTTTAAAACGGACACCATTTATGGCACATATTTATCTGCTTCGATTTTTTTTGTCACGCAGTGACGAGAAAAGCCTGCTCTGTTAATGGACACGTGATCCCAGATGGGGTCAAATGGGATGAAGACTGCAACACTTGCCACTGTTCCAATGGGAGGGTCGCGTGTACAAAGGTAGGAAGCATGTGTTCTTCGTGTCAGCCAGTGCTAATGTTGTCTATAGGGAACACGTGTGAGCAGTGACAGGATTAGAAGAGGACTAAGCGCGAGGAGTAATGCCGCGTCAGAAGATCTGAGGTGGGGCCCACAAGCGTTGACGTCATGCTGCGCAGCCTCACATTCTTCATCGTGATGATGTAGTTTGTTTTGGAAGGAAACACAACGGCACTGTTAGCACTTGGTCACGTGCCAGTTGCGAATCTCTCACGCTGGCGGATGATGATGAGTCATTTGATAACAGATGAAGGCTGAAGAGCTGCCACCGCCATTCCCATCCAAGCATTAAATGAAACAATGGTGCCCTTAATACTCAGGGGCAAAACATTTAATATTTTTAAGTGCATTTATTCACTCCAGTTTTCATCTAATGAAGATACATTTTATAGCATAGGCATAAAGTTTAATGTCTGGTTGGGTTTTTTTTTTAATTATTAAAATTTCAACATGTTTTTACATGTGAGGTAGTTTTTCTTTCTTAGAATCTTAACAGTAGTTGCACAGAAAATACACCTGTTAATAATACACCTTCACAATCTAAC